>NC_136070.1:90318655-90338655 GCF_964261635.1 Lissotriton helveticus
TGCCTCCACCCCAACTCCCAAGGCCTTACCATGATGAGTGTATGGTTCTGCTGCCCGGTCGCCTCCGCCTGCTCCTTGCCAGGCTGCTGCTTGTTACCCCCGGGTGCGCCTCCCCCGGGGCCCCCTGTTCCTCTGGGTCCCTTCCGATTGGGCTACTCCAGGGTCCTCTGATAGAGGCTCACCGTGTACCGGCGCTCCATGTAGCGCTGCTCCGCCTGGCCGTGCTGGTAGTGGCTCTCGCAGTGGCCATGGTGCTGCCTGCAGCCCTCGATGCGCTGCCGCAGCCGCTCCACTACCGTGCTGTGCTTGGGCACGGCGCCGCTGCAGCCAGTGCCTGGTGCATGGGGGGGCGGCGCGGGGCTGCCGCTGTCACTGCCCAGGGCACCGAGCAGGGCGGCCCCTCCGCCCACCAGGCACAGGCTGGAGAAGGCAGCAGCTGCAGGGGCCGCGTAATCATCAGGTAAATTAGGTCTTGCAGAAACGCCATCACTCCGTCCTACAATCATAGTGGCAGCATCAAATGCGGCGGCCATCTTGTAGCGCAAAGGTGAACCATTAATTACTGGGTAACTGGTCAGTCCAAAACAATGAAACAAGTCTAAATCGCGCAAAATTTCAATAGAAATGTTTAATTGTCTTGTAGAGTTATTTATCATGTACATTAACTAAACTGTTATAAGTCGACGTTGTGTTACTAATACAATGTCAATGCTAAATGGTTTCTTTGTACATAGCGACAAATTGCGTATAAACGTTTCTGAGTCAATAAGCTTAACACTTTCACAAACGGCCTGCTGCAGAGTGAATTTTATTCTCTTCGTCTTTTATTGCTGATTCCTATTGGATCGATGGTCTGTTGCACGCGGTGGGCGGGACGTCCATCATTCCGAAGAGCACGCTATTTAAAAGGCAGCAGGTTTTAGAACTTGAGCGCCCTCATCGCAGTGTGATGTGTACATTGTGTGAGTTGTAGAAAATATCCACACCGCCTTTTGTCTGTAAGCCCCGTCCCTTTCAGAATGAGGGGCGTGTTTTTGACTGAGAACGTCACTAGTAGAACAAAACTAAAAAACAACCCCCCAATCCGAAAAAGACAGGGCTTAGAGCGAGAGAATGACGTCATTGAGACCTCTTCTCCAATGGCCGGCCGCCGTTTAGGAGGCCAGCCAATGGAGAAGAGGGGCGGGGTTTACCCTCGCTACTCAGTCATTAAATCTCGCCAGCGAGACTGCGCATGTGCGCAGCCTACGCTAGCCGAGACCTAAAAAGTGGCATTTGTGGGTGACATGTTATGTTATGTTAATTAAACTTCTATAGCGTGCAGCTGCCCCAGCAAAGGGGCGTCCCGGCGCTTTGACCAGCAGAGAAGCCAGCTACCAGCGAAGGTAAAGGGCAGCAAAAACAGTAGCAAGGGTAGTAGCAGAAGTTAGATCCTGGATGGAAAAAGGTGCATCTTGAGCACCCTCCTAAACAACAGAAGGTCATTAAGAGCACGGATATGGACTGGTAATGAGTTCCATTGAGGCAGTGGTACATGTAATAATCAGAATGATGACGATAAGTTTGTGCGGTTGCTGTTAAGAAAATAGGTTACAATGGTGCTGGAATGGAACATATTGTTAAGGGAGAGAACATATTTTTGAGAGTGGCTGATGACGTTATCTCGTTTGCAGTGGGAGAGGCTCTGTGGTGTGGCCCCCGTAGCAGAGACGATTGGGATGCACGCTCCTCAGGGAGGTTTGGCAATGCGATCCATGCAGCTGGCAGAAAACCTCCCAGCAGTGTTCACAAGGAGCGCATACAGATTGAGTTGGACACAGTCAAGAGCAGTATAGAGGAGCCGAGCAGAGGGTATGAAAGAGGGCATGATCAGTTTCCTGATGGAACAGGTTGAGGAGGAACTAGCACCGGTGACCGTAGGGAGGAAGATGGCAGGCATTACATTTTTACAGGAAATGCTTCTGAGGTTATAACCCATGTGGAACAAACTGAGAAGAAGGATCCTGGAAGGTTGTGCAAGGTAAAACGGTATGGTGACAAAATTGAGGAAACTTGTAATAATAGAGGTGGTACAGTTGCTAGTGGAACAGGTGATTTGCGTTCATAACCACCTGGGAGAAGGCTCTGTTTAGGGCAGTGTTTGTGACATTGTTTTGTGAACCTTCATGGTATCAGAATTGAGGAGAAAGTGGTGGAATATTGAGGAGATATACTGTAGCATGCTGGAAAGGTGGACCTTCACATAGGAAGGTCAGGGAGGAAAGGGGCAAAATCTGTGGCTGTGGAAATAGAGGCACAAAAGGCTGTACCAGTTCGAAGGATAGGGCTCCATTTTCATTTTCGAAGCATAATTGAACTCCAGTGTTCATACAAAAAGACGGAACAAGAGTGACAGGGAAGCAGGTGATTGGGTGTATTGAGAAAGTGCCTCTGGTAGACTGCATGTTTCGAGAGGGAATACGGGAAATACTCATTTAGACTAGAAGCTGGATGAACACAGATGGAATGGTTTGGAGAAATGGAAAATTGGTTACATTTGAGGCAGTACTACATGGACATTGTGAGGCGCAGTAATGGCTATAGTTTTGTTCTACAGCAAGGACAAGAGAGAGGGAATTAAGAAGGAGATTTGGATCAGCAGGTATGTCATTGTGAAGAGGGCTGGAGACCAGGCAGAGAAGCAGTTTTGTGGTCAATAGCTTTAGATTGGGTTAAGGCGGTGATACGTTGGTGCGACCTAAGGGGAATGAGTTGGGGGGAAGCTCATGCCCACCCGTTGGGAGCTGAATGTAAATAAGCTGGGGCCACAGGATAGTTGTGCATCTGGGAGAGAACTACTTGGTCCATACCACGGGATTTCGGTTAAAGACAATTCTGGAGGATTAAGGGGTTTTGAAAGAAGCGGAAGGGATGTTGCTGTGGTGGATGCAGCTGTTGCCAAGACGTGCGGGGAGAGAGGCTAAGAAAGCAGTTGCAATAAACATGGCAGGGTAGATGGTTAACCAAGAGACGGAGGGTTTCAGTAAGGCCAAGAGCATATGAGTGATACTGCACACTGAAGTAGTTTACGAATGCCCTCTCCTTTTCATAGATGAAGGGGGTCCATCTGTTCCTTTTAGGGAACAGATTGTACTTGGAAAAAGTGAGTGTAATGGTGGGGAAATGGGTGGAGGGGCCAGAAATAACACCTCAGGGAGAGATATCCTAGTGTAAATGTGCAAAAATGTAGAGATGGATAAATGAGGGGACAGGAAGTAGTGGAAGAAAGATGGAGCAAGGAACCAATGAGATGTGCCTGGTCCATGGAAGGGCAGACCAGGCAGTTAAGGCAACAGCGGATGGACAGATATAAGAACACATGAAGATGAGTAATTATTGTTGGGGGGTGATAGTTCATGGGGAAAGGGGGTGAAAATGTTGGGGTCGGAAGGGCTTGTGGTGGCTTGAAGGTGTAGGAATAAATGTTAGATTGTTGTCTAGGGTATGTATGTGAGGCTCAGCCAAAGGAGGTAAGTGCTGCCCAACTTGCTCCCCAATAAAGCAGCACATACAATGAACTCAGTGGCAAAGTGATTTGTCCCAAGGTGAACCTGGGGAGCAGTAGCATTTGGAGCCGATGTGGGTGGGGGAAGGAGCTTGTAGTGACGCAGGTGGCTCACTTAATCGCATTATTGTACTATGGTGTGCAATGAATAAATTTTCCCTGCTTGTGAAGGGAAAAGCACACCACTCTCCCTGGTACAGGGCCTGACAGAACAGGCTGGGCACAAGATTGGTGATATTGTGTTGGTTGTTGCAAGCGAGCAGGTGGTGTAAATGGGCACAGAGAGATGGATAAATGAGGGGCAGAGGAAATATGGGAAGAGAGATTGAGCTAGAAATCGACGAGGCAGGCCAGGAGGTCAAGAAAATAGTGGGTGTACATGTATGAGGACACGTGAAGATAAAGTATTATGTTTGGGTGGATGTCATTGCTCAAGAGTAAAATAGGGTGGGAAATTTAGGTTTACAGGGAAGAGTTGGGAATAAATGTTACATAAGTGTTTTCACACACTGTAGGTCGTGACTCATTGGTAGATCTCCAGCCAATTTATTGTGGGTGTGAAGAGCAATAAATAAAGATGCCTTTACATTTTAATGACTAAGATCAAATGTCCGGTTGTCTTCTGGAAAATTGCTGCTTATTCCTTTAACTTAGGGAAATGTGTTAACTATTCTTACTCTTAAAGTGAACTATGTGACAATCTTGCTGCGGGACAGGGAGTGTGAAAGGAAAGGCTTGTAGGATGTCATTTTTCGTAACACACAACTAAATGTAAATACTTATAAATAAACCTCACATTTCAGAATATATCCGCAGTTAGGAAAGCAAAAACGAAGCACAGTTTGTAATTCTGAAGAGTGACGGCAGCAATGATTTTAATAGGATCAAATAAATCAAGAGAATTTTACTTGATGTGTAAGGATAAATATTCACTAAAACCTGATTTCTACACATCATTTGTGTGCTATATAGTTTTATCAGTACATTTGTATGCCTATTCAAATTTGGTGGCCATTTAAATGTAAAACATGCTGTCTGTAAATGATGGTGCACCACTGTACGATGTTTTAGTAATATATTTGTGACGGTCTGCTCCAGAATGCACCACCAGCTACATACACACTTACCACTTTGCTTCTCAGTACATTTGCTACACTTTGTGTGAAGCTACATTTTTCACAATCCCCCTGACTTGAGTAACATTGATGCCAGCACCCCCGTTCTGAAAAATCTCCTGCACCACTGATGCAGAGCTGTTGAACTAGGTCCCCAAGTCCTGTTTCAAAACAAATTATTGCAAATATTCCCAAGCAAGACTCCAAGCGAGCCTTCCAGTACTACTGTCTGTTTATTTTTACTTCTCAAAGCTATTTCAACAGAGAATGTGCTCACTATACGTGATCATACAAAATCATTCCACTTATGCATGACTTTTTTTTAAAACTTTATTTATCATTTTCATACACTAAACCATGGTCCATGAGTGCTCACTGCATAATATGTCATTTACAAAAAGGAAGCCAGATGCAAATTAACACCAATACTTGGTAAGCAGCTATTATAACTGAACATCACAAATCTGCCCACCCACCCTACCCGCCCCAGGATACTCATTCCCACACCTATAGACAGATGTAATAATAATCTGCGCTAAGTCTTTATGTAACCATGTGTCTTGGATCACCGAAGGCGCTATAATTCCGACTAACCCACTCCTGTGGGGATTATCCCCTGTTCCAGTTGTAAGGCGTAGGGTGAACGTGGTGCAGTCGTATACCCTTTTAGTTGGCCCAGATGCCTTAAGGGCGTGAAGATCGTGGCAAGGTGCTAGCATATATAAATTGCTGTTTGTGTAGCAGTACGCTAAGCTGTTTAGCCAACTTGCTAATGTCGGTACTGTTTTGTGGTCCCACTTAAGTGCAATCTTTCTCTTGGCCATCAGTAGGCCAATGGCTATAAATTTCCGTATCTTTCTAGGGAAGTTTTCCGCATAGTCTATCAACGCTACCTCAGGAGTGGGTGTAATCTCCAGTTCTACTATTTCACCAAGTGTCCGAAAAACCGCTGCCCAATAGGTTTTCATTTTAACACAATTCCACGTGAGGTGCGTGAAATCAGCATGCGGAGCCCCACACTTTAAGCAACAATGGGGCCTGTCCGGGACAAGCCTATGTGTTTTCTCGGAAGTAAGGTAGCTCACTTCTGCATGACTTTCACACACATTGATAAATATGGTTGTGATCTATGGAAGAACTGCAGATGTTGAATCTGGCTCACCAGGTTCGAGACCCAGTGTTGACTCAGGGCAAACCACTTAATCTACTGTGCTTAAAATACAATGAATCTGACCTTATGTTATGTAATCTGGTGCTTGTGTTAAGTGCTCAAATGCCTTTAGTTAGTGTTTGCGCTATATAAAAATTTGAATATATATATATATATATATATATGTGTATATATATATATGTGTATATATATATATATATATGTGTATATATATATATATATATATATATATATATATATATATATATATATATATATATATAGATACTAAATGCGCACAACTGGACCTTGTTTTAACTCAAAAGTGTATATGAGGTCTTATCCCATACTGTGCTGTCAGGAGTTTTTCAGATTTGTGAAAATCCCTGTTACCAACTCTAAGATTACTCAGAAATTTTGTTATTTTAGTGAACTGATGCCACAGGGCAGCGCCCCACTCTGAAAAGTGTTCCAGCTCCAGTGTAATTCACCTTCTTCCTTTTTTATGAGCTGTTCAAAATCTTGGCCACAGTCCAATAATTACATATTCACGTTAGAGGTCAAGGTCGTGACATGTGCAAACAATTGCTGTTAGAGAGGAACACAAACAATTGTAGAGAGAATGGTATTTTGGTAATTCGCAGCATTTTTTAAAGCATGCCTACTAACTTAAGTTTATAAAATCACCCCCGCCTCATGTCAATTAAAGCTAGGTGGGTCACGAAAATGTGTTTTTCTAAAAAAAAAAAAATGGGTTGTGGATAAAAAGTTTTGGAAGCACAGTGTTTGTTGTGTAGGGCATATTACGTAGCTCAGCCAAAGGAGGTAAGTGCTGTCCGGCTTACTCCCCAATACAGCGATCTTTTGTGCATACAAAGGGAAGGAATTTCAAACTGATTCCCTTCCCACAATTTATTTCATATGGTTAAAGCGTGGGGAGTGTGGAAAGTGTATTTGTTTGGTACAGGCTTGCTATATTTGTCCGGGGTTTTGAGGTGTTCTAGATTACCATGCTTCAGTGACTGCTCAGCTCTACTGTGGGGTGGTTTGGGTTATTTTTACCAAAACAAAATTAAGCTGATGAAAGCGTTATTTGTAAGATGTGTCCAATGCTTTGTGCATAGCTACAACATGGCCAAATGTCCCCACATCTTGTTATTCAGGTCACAGTCTGTTAATCAGTTCTAATCAGTCCGGACTCCCAATGCCTAACTCTTGCTATACATTGACCTCATAAGCCCCCCTCTGCGACTGATCTCCTATTCACATGGTGGGAATCTGTGACGACAACCTCCAGGGGAGAAGGATGGGTTAATGAGCTGTGCCCCCTAGTTCTCCCCAAGAGCCTTTATCTCCACAGATTGTCCTAGTCACCTACCACCCATTGTGCTGTAGCATGGTCAGTGCATTTTGTTTTTGGGTGAAACACGTATGTGTAGGAGGTGGCAGCTTATAGATCTAGTTGTCGCAAGGTTGGTACAAGTGTTCCATCCTAAAGCTGTTTTTCAAAATGGTTCCAGCTTTCTACAGTATAGAACAATGTCCGACGATAAGTCTATCGAGAAGGTGAACCATGGTGAGAACTCGCGTTACAAGTGAGTAATGTTTTTATGTGTTTGTAGGAGAGTGCTAGTCTCAGCCTGCTGTCTTTATTTCTTGTCTGCTATATTTGTTTGAATCCCTTCATGGCCGGCTCTCAGCTTGATGCTGTGGCTGAATGCATGCACATATCTGTGCATTGTTCTATCTGGCATCCGCTCTGCATCTGTGTTGTTGCCAGAACGCTACCTGCATGATGAGCATGGCTGACTTGCTTGTATGAGGACTCCTTGTGCAAAAGCCTAGTGCTTACTTTTGTCAGTGTGTGTTTGCCAGTTAGTATCCTCAGATACTATATTTTCACTGTGTGTTTCTGGGCTCCTACCCACCGGTGAGGCCCCTTTTTTTTATCATGGGTTTTCTACTGCCAAATCGCACCTTGAGCTCACCTCTGCTGAATGTCCTGGAAGGAGTACGGTTACAGGCAAAAGGCTTCTCTGTTGTCCAGTAACGCACACAAAGGGTCAGCTGTCTGGGCAGTCTGAAAATCCTGGGTAGGTCATCAACTCCGGCAACCCTTGATTATGGATCATCTTTGCTTAAGAGGGACTTAGTTCAAGGTCTGATGGCCTTGCTTGATTTTGACAATCGTCTAAAATTTTAGAATATTCTTACCAGTAAAGTCTGCTATGAGATGTGTTTTAATTTAAGACAACTTTTAAATATAAGGTTTCGATGCTGTATAAAGTGATCCACGTTAGTGTTAGCTGTAGAATGCAAAATAGAGGATTAACTTTTCCATTCGAGTTGGTCACACTTTAAGATAAAGTTTTATTTTCCCTCCACGTTTTGCGTTTTAGAGTAAGATTGAAACAGCTTTTGCAGTCTAGAAAATGTCACTGGGACTTACTCTACTGGTAAAGATCTGTTCATTCAGCATCGAAATGCTGGCTTAAGGCATAAAGGTACACCTCAAAAATGGTGGTTTAATCTTTGAACCAAAGTCTTGCCTCTGACTTAAATAAATTTGACTGGAAATGGCAGGTGTAACAAGCCAATTCTAGTTGCAAAAGAACAGAAAATTGCGGCGAAAGATGGGCAAGCCAATGACCAAGTTGAGTAGTTTGGCACGCAGGTAAGTGAATAGACTATGAAGGAAAATAAAGGCACTAAGTAGTGTGGTGTACAGTCAGGCAGGGAAGCAAACCCCAAAAGGGTGTCAAGACATTTACTACTGTCAGTGAGACGACGTGGCATCACAAGAAATACCCAGGGACAATTGGTGTGAAAATAAAATCTTCTCTATAAAGACCTGCTGGAACCAGAGACCAAGACTGAGGGGGCTCCTGTTTGGTGGGGGTGAAATGTTGGGACTATGGCTTAACTCCGAGACGCATTGGCCCAGTGGAAGAGAGCGGGCCAGACTCACGTTAATTCAAATTAAAATGCAGAACATTTCACAAACCTTTCTTTTTGCTGAATAGATTTGGAGATATGGTGCTCAGTAAAATGCAGCGCTGATAACCCAAAGGTGCATCTGATTGGCATTTTAAAGATGAAGGATGGATCCAACAATGAGTGTCCCCGTTGTCATGCCCAGGAAGCAGATTTACTGGACTTGTTGTTGCCCCCCCCCCCCCGGGCTCTAATTACTGTGAGGGAGTTATGGCCACAATGTTGGACCTGACTGGGCCGAAACAATGGGATAACCCTGCACAGTGCATACTGGGATTGCCCCCTAGACCCAAGGGCTCGAAGTTGGTGACTCGTTCCACAAACATGACACTGCTGTTAGCTAAAACACTAATAACAAACTGCTGGAAAATTCCCAATGACCCCTAGGGTAGATGACTGTCGTGGAGACGTTGAGCGCTGGGTAATTGCTGAAAGCGAGGCACTCAAACAGGAGGAATATGGAGGCCTGCGTAAGACGCCCATTTCAATCAAACTGGATTTGTTACTAGAACGCTTCAAAGCTCAGGAGCCGCAGCCCTAAATGCTAAGAACCTCAGGGAACGTGGGGACTGCAGGCTGGGTAGTTCGCTGATGAAGATCCCTGTCTGCTGGTCGCTTTGTGCACGCCACAACTGTACGCCCCATTTCTGTATGCCCTGGAAGAACAGAACTTGGTCAGTTTAATACTGTCCATGCCGGTATTGTAGTGGCCTGCTAGGGAGGGCACAGAGTAAAAACACTTTCTCGCATACACTTTCCCCCTGAGAACATCTAGCCTGCATAATAGGTGACCTGTCTTAGTTATCAAAGACGCGGGTTGGGGGAAGGGAAGTGGTGGAGTTCGGGAAATTGCTTGTATATTATATGAAGAATGTTACTTTACATTGTCGCTATTGTAATTGTTAATGTCTAATTTGGACAACCGCTTCTTATCGATGTATGTAAACATGACTGATTGCTACATAATGTACACCTTTGAAAATGCAATAAAATCTGTGTTTAAAAAAAAAGGTGGATCCGAGTACAAGAGATGTTCCCTTACCCTGGTTGAGTTTGTTTTTTAGTCATTGTTCGAATATCCACCTTTTATGACTATAGTTTGGTGGTAGCTGATTCCAGCCTGGTGTTATTAAATATCCAAATAGACCATAGCCCACAAGCACATTACATTTTGTATTTCGCAACAAGATCCACTCAGTAAATTGAGTATGCAAAAATAGTAGTACAAAACCTTTTTCACTCCAGCAGCGACAAGGGGCATCAGTTTCATAGAAAAGAAAAAAACGTAGATGTGTAAAATTTCAAAATGTATGCTTTGGCAATTATGGTAAGATTGCATTACAATTTTAACTAAAACTTGTCTTTTTTCCGGCAATGGAAAGCAGTGTTATAAGTTCGTGCGTAGATGAGCAGTTTTAAATAAATGTAGGTCCCAGCTCTGGTACCTACACTGTGCACATATCTCATTAGGATGAGCTACTTTCTAGGCTGAACAATAGGTCTGCCATTAGAATGCATTCATAAAAACGAAACCCAAATTGTTATGGATTTTCATTAGGTCATTGGAGCAAAGGAGGAGTATCATTAATGCGTTTTGGGAGTCCACTTGAACTAAATCGGTTCGGCCCCAGAATTTAGAGACCCCATTTATTTCAGTGTCTAGCGAGCATCTTCTGTCTATTTTTCTCTAGTTAAAGCGGTCTTCCAGATTGCTCCCCTTTGGATCTGAAGGGCCGTTTTAAACTCAAATTGCAGAAACCGATTTAGTGACCTTTAAACCAGTTTACAATCTCAAACTGGTTTAAAATGTTGTAACGTGGATTGTGGTTTTTGTGACATTTGTAAGTTGCCCTGGTGTGCATTCCATTTCACTGATCAGTGCTGAGTATTTGAACTTGCTGTGTAGAGGAGAATGGTGAATTCGAAGTTGGTGGTCTTTTGTTAGCACGTAGATGGTAGAGTGCAGGATAATCCTGCCGACTCATTTGAAGAATTGCTAGAAAAGTAACCCAACAAGCTCCAAGTCTCTGTTCCTTACCAAACTTTTGTTTTTGTCCATGCAATAGCTCCACTGTAGGTTGGAAGGGCTCAAAGATGAACTCAGGAGGAATAGAGGCTACGACTCGAGAGTAACTATTACTGATCAAAGGAGTTGCTTCCATTCGCAAACATTGCTTTGCGCTATGAGTTTGAGCTCCTTACTACACTTTGTAAAGATTCTTGACTTTCATTTTCCTTCCTTAGCGCTGTCTGTCCACTAACATTTTATCCTCTTAGAAGTTTTCTCTTTTGTCCTTTGGGTTACTTTTCGTTGACGTAGTTTCTCTTTCCTAGATCTCTCTTTTAGTCTTTTCTTTTTTGTTCATCTTTTTTGTTAGGACTGTGTTGTCTTTGCTAGCTCCATTCCACAGTTCGCCGAGCCGACTCACTTCATTTGCCGCTGAGCAGGTCATCATTCATCCTCATTTCGTTTTCTGGGAGAAAGCAAAACTTCACCTTCCAAGATGAAAGAACCAGCGTTGCACAATGCATTTTTTTGGGATGTGCCCCAAATCCCTCACTTTCTTTACTTTGGTAGTGAGGGGGTAGTTGCGTTCTTTTTTCTTCAGTGATCCTTTTCTTTGGTTCAGCATGATTTTTTAAGGTTAAGCAAGGGAAAAGGGAGGCTTGCACACTTATTTCAGAACTTAAGTCTGTTCAGATGAGAACCAAAATTGGGGCTGAGGGAAGTACTACTTAGTCTATTAATTGAAGGGTGGGGTGTTTTTTCAACATTTTGCAGTTTGTGTTTTTTTCCTTAGTGAAAGGCAATCATTCACCACCCTAAGTTACACATTACCAGTCATACAGTGTTCCATTGCAACAAGTAGGTTGTGTCATTGAGTAGAGTCCGGCCTGTTGTGTGATTGTGTATGTTATTTGTGGGCAAGCTTCTGCGAGCAGAGGAAATGAGGCCCGTGCAATAAATCAAACCCATGCTTGTGTCAAGAGTCTCTAAATTTATGATAAATGAAGTTACATGCAAATTAGCTACAACGCGAATATCAATATTTTTCTGTTTGCAATTTCAGCGAAAATGGAACGTGGGGGCAGCTAGCTCACAACCTTGGTACCTCTTATGTCAAAGTAAAAGAAAGCTAACTTTTAATCTTTTTTTTTTTTATTTGGCAACAAAATGTGGCTGAAATAACAGCAAGTGATTAGTATGTAACCCTCGTTGTAGAAGGTGTAATGATCCACATAGCACACACTTTAACAGTTCTCTTCAACCTTAGACAAGCTACACGTACTCCAAACAATAACCTGGCAATTTAACTTCTCAATCCAATGATTGCCTCTGTTCCACAATGTAGTTGTGGACTATGACCACCTTGAACCAACCTTTTGGCTTTATCTTAATGCTGCTGCGTCTTTCCAGCGCCCCCATTTGGCACAACAACATGGGTGAGATCTAGGACTTTTAGATAATTGCCTAGTTACTAGAAGCTGAAAATAGAACTTAGTGTTCCTGAATTTTTTGCATTTGCCAGTTTCTGTCAAAGGAGGAACTCGCCTGACTTCTTTGGTATGACAAACGCATTGTTGACGACTCGTGTATGTGCACACGGCAGGAATGGCCCATGTCATTGCCATGCAGGTCATATGTATACATAACCCAGACCCCTGGGCAGGATGTAGAGATGCCTAACCTTACAATGCTGTGTCTGTACTGACTAACTCCAAAGTCACCAAACAGTCTTAGGTTAGACCAGAGAAATCGCTTCTTATTATTTATCTCTGGCTCTTGAGTTCTTCTCATAAATAATGTAGATTAATTGCCACCCTAATGATTATTCTGATAGAAGGTGCTCGACAACCCAGACGCTGGATGCAGATTTCTTCCTCTGGTCCCATCAAGCTGTTATTTGTTGCTATGATTGGCCCTTTCTTTGCTGTTCATTCTTTTACCAGTATGTTGGAGAAGGCAAGAAGTGCCAACTGGCGCCAACAAGATGGAAGGGTATCCCCTTCGGTCTCCCCTGCCCTATTGGCCCATATGCCTCTAACTTTCAAGCAGAGAGGCACAAATTAGCATTCGTAGTAAACTTGAAGGAGAAATGAGTCACCTTTGCATTGTAACAAATAGGCAAGCTGTATTCTAATGCCAGGGCCACATTTACCCTTCCTTTTTGAGAGTGGGTAATCGGTGCTTTTTGCACTCTGCAGTTGTTGTTTTTTCATATCACAATCTCCAAACAAATATTCCTGCCAAGCCCTCCTTGGTAGATGTGTGGTGGAAGGAGTTCAGAAAGTGTTTTGCACATTATACAACCATATATTACTTTGCGGTTATGGTAGCTCGATATAGCTGAACTGCATACATGTTCCTCTTCTAGCAAAGCCTATGAGTACAGCGTCCTGCTGCTTTAGACGGCGGCCTGTGGTGCTAATTAAAGTCACTTGGTGGATCAGTAATTTAGAATCTTTATTCAATCATTTTTCGCAGTTAGAAAACGCATGAATAGATTTTTGTGAATAGTATCCAGTACAAAATAATGCACACGTTTTGACTTTTAAACTTCTTCCTATGTGCGTTTCTAGAGCTTCTATTCTGAGCAACAAATTGCTTTTGACTCTTAAAGCAAATGTGTTTTTGCCTTATTGTCTTACAATGAGACACAGTATGCAGCTGGAAAGATAAGAATGGATGACAAAGAGCTGGCAGAAAATCTATCTCTTGCGCTCTGCCTTTTTTGTTGCGTTGAAGATTTGTCAAGATTTCCCTCAAAGATTGTAGGAGAGCGTCTGACGTGCATGGCTGCAAGTAATCTCCTTCCCTACCACTCAGATCCATGATCTTAAACCTCTGTCTCTAGGTCCCAGGAGCTTGCCCATGAATTTTAGATATTTCACTGTCGCTGTTAGCGCATTGCATCTGACGGTGTCTGTGCCATCTCTTTCTGCAGGTCCAGTCCAGGTGCAGCAGCAAGGAGAACATTCTCAGAGCCAGTAAGTACTCATTTCTGACCTTCAGCTCACCATCAATAAGGTATTGTATTGTAATTGCATTTATATAGCGCTTACTACCCCGGACTAGCCATGAAAGCGCTTTTTGGTCGAGTAGCACGCTACTCCGGAACCTATAAAGGATTAGTGTTGAATTAGTATAGTGAAGTATGGAAGTAATATGAGTGGTGGATGAGTTAGTCAGTTATTTGGATTCATAAGGAAGGTAGTTGAAATGTAATAGACTTTTTGATAACTGTGCATATAATGTACATGTTCATTATGGTATCTAGGAACTAAGAATCTTTTGTTATCAGATCTTGACAAGGTAACGTCTCGTAGCATGTATCGTGTTAAGAGGAAAACTGCAATTAATAACTTGCGATAGCTGACCCTCCCATGAAGTTAGTGGACTGATATTTAAATCGCATTTTCTTGGCTAAAGCCTTGCTAAGATGTTTATGCTGGTGTGTTCATTTCTGGAATTTCTTTCTTCGATTGATTTAAAAAATATGCATTCATTAAAAAATACCTGTATAGTGACGTATTGCTCTTATTTATTGTTGGCTATAAACCTTTCTGGGGCAACATCAGTCCCAAGTTCTATTAAAATCTTTTCAAATCCTCAGTTTACCCTGGATCCAAAAGTTTGAGCAAGCCCTCTACTTTTTTCTTGCACAAAGTAACTGCATGACGTGTACTATAATGTAGGAGGCAAAAATGGCTTGGGAGGGATTGGATATTAAATTAATTTAATTTCAAATACTTAAGACTTGAAGAGAATGAATTGCAGTTCAGAAAAGGCGGGGAGAATCACAGTGTAGTAGAAACTTTGCGGTTTCTAAATATTGCTTAGTCGTAGATGGAAATGTTAAATGTTGTTTGCAAGCAGTGCCTGAAGGCATATGCGAATATAGTTTGGAAGTCCATGTGTAACATCCTAAGGCTTAGGATTAGCCCTGCAATGAGAACGCCTCCGGGCTAGAAAAGATTAGGAAATAAGATATGAGCGCTGGTTAAGAGTTGGGGAAGCAAAATGCCCTTTGATGTAAAATGCCCCTGGCGAGCGGGTATTTTCCTAAAAGGGAGCCCTTTCTACACATCTACACCCCTTTAAATCCATAATTGAACCATCTAGGCAGTAGTTCTGTTCGATTTGACAAAATGCAAACATGAATAGTTATGGGGGAGTAAGCATACAATGAGAAGGGCAGAATCACATGGCTTTGTTAATTCGTTTTTTCACTGACTTAATCCGCAATGTCAAAAGAGGCCTCCCAGGCGCGCCCTTCATTTGGCTGGTCTTGGACTTCTCAATGTTGGAGCATTCCATGAGGCCCAGCTGAAGGAGGTGAGTAAGGTCCTTAGCAGACTTTCAACCCGTTTGTGAAACCAGTCTCCACCTGCTGATTTTAACAAAACTGAGTCTTTCGGCCCAATCCCAAGTAACTTAATTCCCCCAGTGCCACTTGGGTCTATCCTGATTCCTTTAGGCGACATCTTTAAGCTTCTATTTCCCTGCATTGCGCTGTGAAACTGATCCCTTTTTTGTTTTTGAACAATTCTATATTGAAGTAAGGGTGGAGGACAAACTGTGGTGGCAGTAACTATGAAGCTAGCTGTCCGGGAGAGAGTATCAAACCTCCAACCTTTCTATTTTTAGTAGAGGCTGAAAGTAGACTGTTATGAATAAGCAGATCCGTAGCAGGAGTCTCAACGCCAATAAGTAAGTATCAATAGAAAAACAGAGAAATGGCTCAGATAATGTATTGTATATTACATTTAGATAGAGGAAATTAGGCCCTTTCAGAAAAGGATTGGCCGTCCGTCCCAAATCATCATCCAGGCTTCCCTCATCTGATGCCCAGAGAAAGTCTGCATCAGCTCTCTGAATACATAATGGTGGCTTGTCCTGCTTAGCATAGCCGGGAGGTTTGGATCCTATGAAAGGAGTTGAAGGCAAAGAGGTCGCAACCGCCAAGAAGTCCACTCAATGCATCTTTACTGCTGTGCTTGCTCCTAGTGAGCCACGAGGATTTCGCACAAGGAAGAAAGCAAGGCTGTCACTTCTGTACTTCATCACTTGTACTGTTTGGCTTAGTTGTTGAGTTTTTTTGAGCCATTTGTTTAAAATAAGTTTTGGTTTGCTCCTATTTTCTTTGTTCTGCATTACTGGATAAAAACAGGATGAGTGTAGCAGCTAAATCAGGCAAGCTCATCTCTATGAGCACATATTGAAGGCAGAACTTGAGTGTGAAGACAACGTTCTTTCAGCTATGAGAGCAGGATTATTGTAAGTCCCTACAGATGCATGTGCAGCGTCACTGCAACATCTGAACAGCTCCCCTGAACTTGAAATAAAGTCATCATTCCACTTGGCCCAGATTTTGAATATTCGAGCCTCGTTTTCACTCACATAAAGCTCAGCATCACTGCCAAGACTGGGGAGTGCATGTGAAAGAAGCACTTCTCTTGAATATTGATGTTTCAGGAACAGAGGAATGACTCGATGCCTAGTCAGAACATGTGTCCTGGAGAAGACGCTGATATTCCTGCAGAGCTCTTTCCTATAGGTGCTGTATGTTCCCCATCGGTCTAGATTTGGAGTGAAATTCATCCAAGAGTCTAAGTCCTTTTATAAACCTATGGTTCATTCAGAAATGTAACTTACTCTGGACATGGTGACTGTAAGAAATTCTCTTTGAAGAGTAAGGCAGGAGAGTGCCTGGAGCCTTTTATATGTGCTCTTGCTGAGCCTCCAAATGTCAAATGTGCCTTAAAGTATCAATTTATGTCCCTTTAGTAGCATGGGCCAATCTTAGGACTTACTCGTAGAAAGGTGCAAGGATAAATACATCAAATAATAGTTCAGTAGCATCAAGAAGTACGGGCTAAAGTAGTTACTTATTAGCTAAATCTTAGGTAAACAGGGTCAGTAAAATGGAGAAAACTGAGCAAACCATGTTACTGCTATCAGATGTAAGTGTATGGCAAACAATAGGACTGTCATACAATCGTTTAGGTGTTGCTGTGGGCCTCTTTAGCAGGCCATTGTCAAAGCCCTCGTATTCGGAGTATACATAGTCAGGCTAGAGTTGGAAGTTTGGCCAAACTTTCTTAATTACTTCGCAGGAAGGTGAAATCCCTTTGTGAAGGTGTGCTCAATGGATTGTGAAAGAGGTCCTGGTGATTGTGAGGAGGAAGCTCAACAGTGGGATTTAAATAAATTGGCAACTACCAAAAGAGTTCTAAAAGGAATATCCACAGTGCTGGAGACTTCGTGAATGGTCTTTATTAGAAATATAGTTACTCTACAGCATGTTCTAGGATTTGCGGGGCCCTGGGCCAAAAGGGAATGTGCGAGACCCCTCTAATTTAGATAAGTGACCCCTTGCAAGGAGACCATTCAGAGCCACTGCGGGATGCCCATTGTCCAGCATTTTAGCGCCCCCACAGTTTTAACTTTTAGCCCACAAGAAATTCTCACACCTTCAGTCCAATAGGTGTGAGAATTGCTTGTGGGCTAAAAGTTAAAACTGTGGGGGCGCTAAAATACTGGACAATGGGTGTCTCTGAATGGTCTCCTTGCAATTGGGACAAGAGGAAGTGTCTCCCTCCCCTAGGCCTCCAGACACCATCCCTGAGAGGCCCGGAGAGGAGGGCCCCTCCCATGGACCTTAATTGCAAGGCGACACCTTTCTTTGCCAGGGAAACAAGAGGACACACCACCAGTGCGGGGCCCCATGCTGGTGGGCTGAGTGCGAGGCCCTGGGCAGCTGCCCACGTTGCCCATGCCTAGCGCCGGCCCTGCTCTACAGGATAGATTCCAAGGGTAAAGAAGAATTTGGTGCACCTCTTTGAAGCAGGTCAGAGTAGATAATTTGCACATGCAGAATTCTTTGAAAATTTTATTTTTGATGCGGAAGAGAACCCGAGTCAAGAAATATGGGGATAAGCTAGAGTATATATACACAAAAATACATACCATTTAAAAGATTTACTTATTTGGGACTGCTTGGATTTGTAATCGAAAAGCCATTCTTAATGTAGTTCTTTGTATGGTTCTCTTGTTTGGGTTTGCCAGCTGTTTTTCTTTTAAGAGCTCACTCCTTTTTGTTTGGAAGATGAAACACAAAAATATTTTACTCTTACCATCATGTTTCCCTCACCACGATACGTTTGGACCTCCCTGTAATCTAAAATAACCACAGGGAGAGAAGATCGCCATTGGTGGTCCTCGTGAGTATGTTGTATGGGATCTTATAGTTTCTGTAGTGAATTGAAGAACTTGGGAGCTGGTAGACTGTCATGTCATGGCTGGTTATTGTGCCATGGGAGCATTGAACAGGCACTGACAACTTGAGTTACCCAGGGGAGCTCAGTTCTCCAGTAAGAAATCCAAATCAGGGCAGGGCTGAATGACGTAATATTTGGGGCCTGTGGTGAACAAAGAAGTTGGGGACTGCAGTTGATACTAATGCACTGCGAAGACCACCTTATGTCCTCTGTCTTCTTACTGGCAGTGTGCAGCATTTATGCAAATGGTAAATCTTAATATTTTGACATTTATAGCACATCTATCTTTCTTTGAAGGTGGGGTGAACTAGCTGCAACAATTCCAATAAATCCCAAACGTACTGGCCTTTTTAGCATCGCTGGGTGGAGCTTTTAAAAAGTAGCAGACCTCTCCAGGACAAGTTCCCACAAGCTTTATTGAAGGCTCTTAAATCCCTCCCAGCCCAAACTTACTGACAGTAAACTTTGTGGGGCAAGAAAGCTCCTTAACAGCTACAGTACAAGACCCAACTGGGAAAAGTCGCTCGGCATTTCTGATGGCCTTGTGTCACACTTTGGGCATGGAGAGATGCTTTTTGCTTCACAGGGCTAATTTGACTGACTCTTTTTCTCCGAATCAAAACTTTGTTTGGTACAGCCTAACCTGGCACCCATTTCAAACTGAATAACTTTTCTATCAAGATCCATCTAAAAAGAGACACTTATTTTTCACAATAATACTTCTTCCCAAATGTTACATAGAAGCCGTTATTAACAGCATGTTTTTTTTACTTTTACTCAAATTATTAACCCCATTTTACCTATTTTTTTTTGTTTTTGTTTTTTTGTACCGAATACTTTTGTGAACTGGATTTGTGCCATATATTCTTTATCGCTATTTGAAGTTTTGCTACTAGGTCCCACTCTCAAATAGTTCTTGGAGGGAGTATTGGTCTTGCATCAAACTACAAACGAGATGGGCATGAATACTTCTAAGTCATCTTTTCTTTGTTGCTGCAGTACCCTACTGAGCAGTTTGTCTGAGTCTAATCATGACACAGAAAAGGTGTTTGACCCCTCCCCCCCCCCCGCCTGTCAGAAGGCAAAAAAAGAATCATTCAGAAATCCCTTCTTAAGATTTAAATGTGCATAAAGTGCTGCAGTGCAGTGCTACCTTAGCTTGTACATTGACCCACAGCACATCCATCCAGTGTCTGGTTCAAAGTCCTGAACTTTGACCCACCAGGTACTAGATCCATGACATCAAACTAAGCAGATAGCTTTGATCCAGTCTGGATTCCATTCCCAGACAAAAAACACAGTCCTTGGGGACACAAGGAAACTGGTGCTCCCTATTCCTGATCCAAGTGATGCATCACCCGTCCATCATTAGTTCGAAGCTCCGTCTTTCACGGATGACCCCTAGAGCGATCACAAGAAGTTATTGGACTGTTAAGAGTTGTCAAGTGCCCACAAGGCGACATGCACACTATAATAAACAACAAAGTGAATAATATAAGGGATGTTGGCACAGCTATATCTTCAAAGGCCAAACGCCGTTCTCATTAGTAAATTAAGTCAAATCTGTAGGCATCTCTGCAGTTGTTGGACAACCTCAAGATGAGACATCCTTCTCATGATGACCCATGAGCTACTGGCATGTCTGTCTTCTGTTCCTAATAATCCAAAGTGTAAACAGATTCTATTCTGCAGGTTTGCAGAAACATGAGGTGTTACTACAGCTGCAGTTTGTACTGAGGGAGGCATCGTCCGTGCTACAACATCAGGACAAGGAATGATTGAATACGCCCTTTCACAACGTGGCAGCTTCTTTCATGGCGACTGCTGTAAAAATGTAAACACATCATTCAATTTTCAATGCATACATAATGAGCATTAATATTGACCACGTGTATTTTTGGATACACTACCAGCT